>NC_056748.1:360559985-360577485 GCF_019279795.1 Protopterus annectens
GCCCACTACCCATTCACTCATGTTTAGACAATCCATCCTTCCTACTGATGTGGATGCATGATTTATTTAGAGTAACCATGCATACATTTCCATGTCGTATTTTTCCTGTCTCTTACGTTTTGCTTTCTTAGTTGAGGACTGAAAGTACTAGTTTGTTTCACATTTGTTTACTGGGAAACTCCGAATGGGCTAGAAAGTGCCCATTTTCAGCAGAGGCTAGGGAAGAAAAGCTCCACAATCACAAACTTTCAAAAATCAGTTGGATATTTTAAATAATGTTACATTACAAAACATAGGCGTGAAAAAAATGCTGTAATGAGAAAAACATAGAACATATGTTTCGTAGTAGAATGCAATGAAAAACAGTAATATAAGTTGAAGAAAATGTGAGGAAAAACATAGGCTAGTAAGCGATAAATGAGACCTGAAGCAAGTCTAATAAAATATTTAAAAGCGATATTAGAGATTATTTGATTAGAGAGAGTGAGGGGAAATTGAGTGATGTCTCACTATGTGAGATAGTGTTCATATTATGCCTATAGGAGGAGGAAGAATGGAGAGGAAAAAAGATTGAGAGGAGTGCAGGGTGGGAATTCTTCAGGTAGTTTAGGTGAGTAGGGAGGAAAGAGAAAGCAGTAGAGGAAAGGTCTGCAGAGATGAAGTGGATAATGTAAGGTAATGGGAAATACAAAAGGAAGTTGTGGAGTAGGAGGTTTCGCCAGGATTGACACAGGAGCAGGTCCATGATTTTTTAAGTATTTTTCAGGGAGCATTTAAAGGTGGGTAGAATAGAAATAGTTCTGGTGGTCAGAGGTAGGGAGTTCCATGTTTTGCTTCGGAGTACAAGTATAGGATTTGTGCAGGGGATTTTTGGTTTATTTATGGTGAAAAGTTTTCTGATCTGAACGCTCTTTTAGGGAAATGCATGTTGATTAAAATGGTAAGATATGGGCAGACTAATGATTTGCATGTGATTTTTATGCATTATAATTTTAATGTATGAGAGGTGGAGGGGGAGTTCCAGCCATCTTAAGCGTATGCAGAGCTTTACAGTGATGGGTAAAGCGTATGCAGAGCTTTACAGTGATGGGTAAAGGAGGATAAATGTAGTACCAAACTTGGCAATTTTGTTGCAGCAGCTTTCAAGGTGTTTTTTTTTTTTTTTTTTTATGGATAATTGTAAATTGGTTAAAATTGGATCTCCATGGAGTAGAGAGGGCAGATGACAGGTTTTGGCTAGAGTACTTTTTGTGGGTGTGCTCAGAAAATGTTTTTCTGAATAGCATGCCTAGTTTTTGATGCGTTTTCCATATATTGCTTTGGATGTGGAGGTCAAATTTAATATTATGACTCCTAATAGTTCGGTATTGTGGACTAATTCAGTTTCAGTGCCATTTGCCAAAAAGATTTTGAAAGATACTTTGCTAGAGGTGTTAGTTTTTTGGGATAAAAAGGAGGAGTTTGTGTGTTTGGTTTTTTTTTTGTTTGTTTTGGGGGGGGGGGGTTAAGAGTCATGTTTTTGTAAGCCAGCTTTCAATGGAGATGACAAGTTGAGTGATTTCTTGGAGGTGAGTTAAGGTATTTGAAGAGCAGATTGTAATCATCTGCATCTTGAATCAAGGTGCCTTCACAAGAAGATGAATGTAGGTTATAAGTAATAATATTGAATAGTAGAGGACCAAGGATGGATCCTCGTGGGACTCCTGTAGAAGTGTGAAAGTTTGCAGAGATGGACCCTTGCCATTTTACAGCTTGTTGCCTGTTGGCAAGATAGCTAGAGAACCACTGAATAGATGGAGATTATAGACCCAGGGTGGAAAGCTGATTGAGATGTTTATTGTGAGAGACCATAACAAAAACTCTATAAGTGATAGTAATGCAGTGGAGGTGCGGTGTGGTCTGGCCGAAATCCATGCTGTGTATTGACTAGCTTATTTTGTAAGAGACCATGGAGAAATTGTTTATGTATACATCTTTCAAGGATTTTAGATAGGGGGAGGGATGGCTGTGGGATGGAAATTTGTAATGTCAAGGACTTGAGTACTTTATCTAAGGGGATATTATGTGCCATTTAAATGAGTTAGGGACACTAGATTCTGTAATTGATCTAGTAATAAGAATGCTGATTGGGTATGCTATTGCATCTGTAGCTAGATTTAGGTATTCTAATGAAGGTTATTGGTTGAACAGAGTGGATTGGCCTACTGTGGAGTAAATACCAGGAAAATAAGTAAATCTGCATAAGACAGGAGGTAAGGCAAGTCCAGATAACTTAGTAACACAAGCTGCTGGATTACTGTTAATGTAACCTAAGTTAACTGCAACAGACAGTATTGCAGTAACTTTGGCCTTTCCCTCATCTCAGTTCTGCAGTTATAACTCATTTCAAGCCAGTTGGTTACTTTAATTTAATGGACTGCAGTTACCTGCCTTGATTGTTTTCCACCAAAAACAATCAATGAGGTAGAATGTTTATGGATACAAAGACAAGGTCTTTGAACTCTAAATAATTGAAGCGAGTCATAACACTTAATTTTATTGCTTTTCCAGGGAAATTTTACAATGCTAGATTAAAATATTCTTGAGTGTTAATTTAGCTTCACCTTCAGCAGTATAAGGTCTGTGGGTGGGGAGTATCCATCCAGCAGATTCAGAACTACAATGTGGAACACACTGATGCAGAAGTGAGGGAAAACAATACATTTCTTTAAGTACATGTGCCTGCCATGCTGTCCTGGTGTGGAGTGTGCCCTTTTGGGTCTTTGAGCATGAACTTCCTATTGAAATGTCTAGACATGCAGTGGAGATTCTAGAAAAAGGGTGGAGGGGGTGAAAATACAGGAGAAGAGCGAATCTTGAATATCACTCTTCTCCTTTAAGCTTACTAGTTTGCAGTTGTGCAAGCCCCCCACACCCCCTGAACTTATAACATACAAACTCCAAGATCTCCATACTTCGGAGGAAAGGGAATATTCTGAGATATGGCAGTCTCAAATTTAATATATACTAGTCTGGATTTTTGGTCATTTAGTCTCCATTTGTCAGGACTCAGAATTGTGAGTCCCAGCATTTCAGATGGTTATCAGGAAATCATAACCGTTGTCTACTGCAGAGTGACCCCCTTGCAGATCAGATGGTTTGGTGCGAGTTGTGTGTGCATTAACATTTCCTGCTTTTTAGAATGAAAAGCAAACGTGATTTAATTTGGAGTTAGAGCCTATATAGTAGAATAGCCATTATTACCGAAGTACTTCTCTTGGGGCCCTAACTTTCTATTTCCAAGCTTTGATTTGGTGCACAAAGAAGTTAGGTGCTGCACCAAAGTCCAGCTTACGATATAAAGCCAAAATGAAACAAAGAACGTCGCTGGACACTGCTGCTCCTTATTAAAACGTTTATTCAGTACAAACAGAGTCAATAAAAGTGGTAAGCGCTTTCGGGACTACTCCCTTCCTCAGACAAAATTACACATGCAAACAATACTCCATTTAAAAAACAACTCACCCAATAAAATTCAAGTAAAATTCAATAAAAGACCCGCCTAGTCTGAAGTGTGGGCCTTATTGGTACTGCTTCATTCAAGCCAGGTGCTCTTGTAGCCATTAATTCAACAATCCACTTTGATTCTGATAATTCAGTTTTATGCTTCAAATCACCCCCCCTATTGGTAAGCCTAATGTTAACAACAGCCCTAAACAAAAAACTATGTGTGGGAAACTCTTCTATATGCCTACTAAGTGCATTATGTGGATCTTTATTCCTAATACTTGACATATGTTGAAAGATCCTAGTTTTAAACATTTGATTTGTCTTTCCCACATAAAAACAAGGGCAGTGTTCACATTCTGCCAGGTAAACCAAATCAGTGGTGTTGCACGTTGCCTTACCTTTTAAAATAAACTGCCTACCAGTTACAGGGTGAGTGAATACTGAATTCTTGTCTGCTGGCTTTATTGTAATTTTCCTATTTTTGCTTAAATTATCCAAACTTTCCTTCTGCATCTGTGTCAAATTGTAAAATTTACTAAAGCTGCCTTGCTTAAAGTACTCTATAAGATCTGTTTAGATGATGAAGATTTTGAGAAAGAGTTAGTGACACTTAAAGGTTGCCTGCAAGATAGGGGGTATCAGAGCGAGAAGGTTAATAAAGTTAGTGGCAGTAAGGGCCATAGGGGTAATAAATATCGACCTTGGTTAAAACGTACGGGTATAGTTGAAAGTGAATTAAGGGATAGGACTACAACATTTAAAGCACCACAGGTGTCTTTCACATATAGTAGTAATATAGGGGACATATGCCATATTGTCCGAAAAAAATGGATATTTTGACCAGTGATGTGAATTTGCACAATGTAGTAGGACAAGGACCCTGTTTTAGGTATAGACGGAATAAAAACCTTAAAGATATATTATGTGGAGAAAAACCCATTAACAGTGGACCAGTCTCCCTAATTTCGGCAGGGACAGTACCCTGCAGGAGATGTAAAGCTTGTGGCCATATTAACAACAAGAATTCAGTTTTCACTCACCCTGTAACTGGTAGGCAGTTTATTTTAAAAGGTAAGGCAACGTGCAACACCACTGATTTGGTTTACCTGGCAGAATGTGAACACTGCCCTTGTTTTTATGTGGGAGAGACAAATCAAATGTTTAAAACTAGGATCTTTCAACATATGTCAAGTATTAGGAATAAAGATCCACATAATGCACTTAGTAGGCATATAGAAGAGTTTCCCACACATAGTTTTTTGTTTAGGGCTGTTGTTAACATTAGGCTTACCAATAGGGGGGGTGATTTGAAGCATAAAACTGAATTATCAGAATCAGTGGATTGTTGAATTAATGGCTACAAGAGCACCTGGCTTGAATGAAGCAGTACCAATAAGGCACACACTTCAGAATAGGCGGGTCTTTTATTGAATTTTACTTGAATTTTATTGGGTGAGTTGTTTTTTAAATGGAGTATTGTTTGCATGTGTAATTTTGTCTGAGGAAGGGAGTAGTCCCGAAAGCGCTTACCACTTTTATTGACTCTGTTTGTACTGAATAAACGTTTTAATAAGGAGCAGCAGTGTCCAGCGACGTTCTTTGTTTCATTTAAGCTTTGATTTGGTGTGATCATGGGAAATGGAGCTTTATTTGCAAATAAGACTGACTGTTGTATTTTCAGAATACGTGAGAGATGCACCAGCATTCTACTCATTTCCTGAGTTCTGAAATGAGAGAGGACAAAGGATTCCTTTTCATACAAGTGTCTTCTTTCTTCTCGACTCCGCCCACTGTGTAGTGTTTTTTTTTTTGGTTTGTTTTTCTGCACATAAGAAAAATGACATTGCACATTGTTATTGCCATACATTTGAGTGTGGTCCATACATACCCAGCTTTTCACAGATTTATTAAAGTAGGTACCATTATCCATAAGACATTTCATCATGCCAAGGCTTGGAAAATAACTAGTACACCCCATATGCTGTTCACTAGTAAACAATTTGTCAGAGGCAAAGTGTTGGTGATACCAGTTCTGTAACCCACCAATTCGTTTTTCATTATTGATTGATTACACATTAAAAAAAAAAATATGTACTTCAGGACATTTCCAGAGAGGTCTTGAAATTATCAACTCTGTACTTTTGTTCTTCTGATATTTAAGCTACTTTGTTGTAATTTATATATTTGCAGAGAAGGGTTGCTGACTGCATTCGTAGCTTTCTCACTAGCTGGAAAAGTCCTACAGACTGTTGACTATTGCTCTGTTATGCAAGAAGGTTGAACTGTTCATAATGGTTCAATTTCTTCAAGCCATTTGCCACTCCTCATTCTTAATTTGCTGCCATAGTTGGACTTTTTAAAATTTAGGATTCATTTCCTGAACTCTTAATCTTCCAGGTTTACAGTTAGAATACTGGGGGTAACATCTAGTAAGAGAGTGTATTTCAAAAATAAGATTCTGAAGTTCTGAGGAGGCTGTCCAACTTGCAGAAACGAGTATGAATCACTTGTGACTGGTTAAATCTTTATACTTATTTTTCTGTTTCTACGATGATAGATTCTGTCTGTTTACCACTTGTTGCATGGCAACTTGTGGGGTAGGACTGGTCTGTTTCAGTTAACTGCACCACAGAAAGTTACATTTAGCAGCACACCTTGTTTTGTGAGTCGTTGAGTTTAGCTCTTGACCATTTGCTTTACATTAGTCAATAGATTTCTATATCCAGAAATAAGTATAGTGTTTTGCTTTGGGGAGGAGTTATATGGATTATTTGTTTAGATATAGTGGGTAAATAAATGCAGATGTAACCTAGATTTTCCCTTACGGGGCAAATTTTCCAGACATCTGTTACAAAATAATTGGGAATGACTCGTTTCCTAATTGGCGATTCATTTCAGTTTTGTAAAATTATGAACTGCAGTATCCTGCTGTACTAAGAGGTTGGTAGCAGTTTCTTCACTTGCCTTCAAATAATGTTTTTGGCTACCATTATTATCATTTTTAATAAATAGAATTTTCCTTTATTTTTTAGGCTTTGCAATGGAACTAATACCAGAACAAAAGGACATTGTGGGCATGGGACTCCTATTATCTCTGATAGCTTCACCTGCATCCAGAAGGGGCCAAGACGATCACAGAGCCAAAATACATGTGCATGTGTTACTCTGTGCTCCCCGCAATCCCTCCAGCAACTTGAGGATAAACGTCATACATTTCACTTGTTGGACCGATGTTAATTAGCATTTTGTTTTCATACAAATTCACGTCAGATTGGCGTATTTGTAGTCTGTTGCAAATTTGCCGCCATTGCGGTTCTGTGATAACCCTTTGTAGATCCATCTCCCAAATAACCTTAATAGATATTGTACTATGTTCACTGAGGTCTTGAAAAAATGTATACATGTGATATAATCTGCATAGGATGTCTTTTGTAATGTGAATTCTCAAATAAAGATAAAAGAATGTCTGGCTTTGTCCGGAGTGCCTCCCAGTTTTTGACCATTTGTGTTTAGTGACGCATTTGAGGGGTGAAAGCCTTTATGGCCAACCATGTATTCTTCCTCTTATCTATTCAAAGGTAGAAATACATAATCCCTCTGTATTTGTCGTTGTGTCATCAATACTTGAGTAGACGACTGGTGATACTGACCATGCAGCCTGGCTGTACGAATGCAGAGTTTTAGAAACTCTGTTGTAAAAAGTCTGTCCTGCCATGTAAGTTGAAAAAAACTGACCACACTGTCCCAGGCAGTAAGTGGAAAGTGTATTCAAGGCTTTAGCTCCCAGTTTTAAGCCCTTTATTGATGATCAGTTTAGCTAAAAATTGGGGGATAGCAATTGTCTGTCTTACTGTTTTAGAATGTGCACTGTGCGTAGAAGGAGGCTAATAAACTAATGTTGAGATGATTGACTCAGTATCTCTCAAATTCTAGCCCTTGTGTATGTATTCACATAAAATTATAACCATTTTCACTTGACATTCCATTGAGAGAGTGCAGATTAACATAGACTCCTTTATGTAGCTTTTAAACCTAGATGTCATTTTCTCGAGTGAGTGTGATTTCAAAGAAAAGTACTCGCACTTGCCTATTGCATGTGTTTTATATATATATATAAAAAAAAAAACGAAAAGGCCTGCAATTAATCTGTTATTTTTCAGTAACCCAGTTATATAACTGAACACATCCTCAGTTTTTTCCCTTATGACTGTATCTTTCCAGGGGATGAGGCTGAAAGATAAGACGGTCTTCTGTTCTGTTCACTTTCAAGCGTATCTTGCTTACATGTTGCTGCTGTAGATTGAAATCCTCAAAAAAGTTGGGTGTCTTTTATATGAAGTGTGAATATCTGATATCAAAACTTAGTTTTATGTACTGGCATAGTCAGTACCCTGTTAGTCACTTGTAGTCAAGGGCTACATAATGTTGTCATCCTTGTCCTTACAATCTTAACATTATTTGAATTATTGCCTTCTAGAGGGTAGCCCCGGTTCAGATTGTTCCAGAGCACTAAGATCTCTCTCTAGTTTCTGGATTATTCTATTTTCAAGTATGGTAATATAATTTGGAATCCGCCTCAAATTCCCCAGCGATCCTTAAATACAACAGATGTAACCGATCACCATTTCTTAGAAACTTGAAAAGAAAAACATATTCTACATGAGTAAGGAAATGTGTAAAATTAAATCCTGGCCTTACTCTGGTTTAGTGCATTGTCAGAGATATTCTGTTTTGTTCATTTATTCTCTCACTTCCCCCTCTAGGCTAGTTGCCAGTGAAGAAGACATTATATAGTGACCTGGGAAAGGATGTTTAATCTTGGGAAGAGAATATCAAAGGGTGACTGAACTTAAATGAAGAAATGGAACTTGCACTGATACCTTATGCATGTCACACCATCTTCACATGCGTGAGATTAAAAGACATCTACTGCCCCTTCTCTAAATCATTAGTGGTAGTGTGCTGGAGCATTACTGTCCAGTCTCCAGTGCAATATGCTCCAACTGTGGGAGAAGCCCATACAATCTCCCCTGAGGAGAGAGAGCGTGCAGGTTCAGCCACTTGTTTACCCCCAAACTTGCTCTCCAGTGCTCTGAGGTACTAATCAAGTTTGGGTCACTAGCAACCGTGATACCCTGCCTGACAGCCTACAGAGGAGTTTGCTTCTGCTTATATATTTTTACAGTTATAAATGTGCTAACAAAGCATAAGTGCAGTCATTCTCTGTTTTAGTCCTTGTGGCACGTTGGTTAATTAGCGTTAGAAGTTGCTAAAATATCTTTAGTGTATTGAGATTCTGTCAATTATTTTAGGAAACTTCTTTGTGTTCTTTACTTTAGTGGAGGACCAGTTTTCATCTCTGACTTGTGGGATGCTTTTGAAGTATTTTTTTATAGTTGGAAGACAAAATATAGGGGGTTCATTTGCTTTACTTAGACTATTTTTTGTACAGTTTTGACATTTAAAATTGTCTGAAAATTATCAAAATGAAAAAATGTAGTTTGCAGAAAAATTTTCATTTAAATATACGAGAGTCAACTGCATTAAAGAAGGCCAGTCAAAAGTAATTACTTTGGCTGCTATTTTCAGATGTATTGGCGCTCTCAGTTTATTTTGTAAAGAGAATAGTTAAAATGATTGTGTGCTGCAGAAAAGTTTTAGTAATGTTTGTTAGTAAAATGACTGTTCTTTAATTCTGATTATCAAAATTTTTAGGGAAGTTAATGCCTAATCTTTTAATTCACACTTTACCTGCCCACACACAGTGCATGTGTGCCATGTAAGGTAGTCTGCACCCTACCCACCCACAGCCCATCTGTACCATGCAATGTAGTCTGCATCCTATCCATCCACATCTCATCTGTACCGTATAATGTAGTCTGCACCCTACCCGCCCACCCACAGCCTATCTGCACTATGTAAGGTAGTCTGTACCGTACCCACAGCCTATCTGCACTGTGTAGGTAGTCTGCACCCTACTCATCCACTTCCCATCTGTACTGTATAATGGAGTCTAAACCCTACCCACCCACAGCCCATCTGCCCCTTGTAGGGTAATCTGTACCATAACCACCCATGCACCATGTGTAAGGTGGACTGCAAACTACCCACCCATCCATGGTCCATCTACACCATGTCAGGTAGACTGCACCTTACCTACCCATGGTCCAGCTATACCATGTAAGGTAGTCTGTACCCTACCCACCCATAGTCCATCTGCACCATGTAAGGTAGTCTGCAGCATACCTATAAACAGACCATCTACCCTTCTGAAAGTGAATGTGTGCATGAGCTATTGAAGAGCATATAGATAAGGAAAGTTAACTGCCCCTTTCATGTGGTTTATCACTTCATTGCTTCTTGAATCCAATGCTAGAGCATCCTTACGCAGTGTACAGTAGAATTTTCAAAAAAAGTAGCAAGTTATTTATAAGTTTATTGGGGCTCTTTCTGAAAAATGTAGCTTTGTTTAAGCATTCTCTACTGTAAGAGAATTTAGAAGCTTTGAAGGAAGTAATAGGTTTTATACACTGTTCCTGAATGGTTTAATGCTTAGAAAGATAGCTTATTTTATAAAGATTTAGAATACTCATATTGACATACTTAGCCACTGCAACTGTTGTAATCTTTTAAAAGAAAATTTGATTTCTAAGTAGTGTAATAGCCTTGCTAAGCAGCTGTGTTATTCTGCCAACATGGCCATAAAAAATGTGAATCTTGTAATGTCTATGGTTAATTATCAGCACAAGATAAATGAACAAATGATTTCATTTAGGCCACGTTCTTTTGCATCTTGTAGAAACGGAATACTAAGGTAGAATTTAAGTTGCTTAAAGTTTCATATCTTTTTTTCATGCTGCATGTTTTCTGCTTTGACTAGAAGAAAGGCTCTGTTATTCAGAGAACATTATAACCAAAACCGGGACCCTACCTATGTAACCCAATAGGCTTTTGGGGCCTGATGTGAAATTTTTGATTCTTGACTTTGTGTAATTAGCTGTACTTCTTACATATTCATATTGCTGTTTAGTTATTCTACATAATAAGGAAAGACATTTCCTCTTATGAAGGGAGGATCTGAATAGACATCGCGTTTTAAGTTAAGTTTCACCCAGATCTAGGCCTAATGATTTGGACAACACTCTCTACAGGGAGGTTGCATAACCTTAAGAAACTAGATATATTGCTGTCCGCTTTTCTTGCTTTGCTACTGTTGCCTCCAGCAGGCGGCAAAAATATTCTATGTAACTGCCTGCATCTTCTTGCTGAGCTGTGGCAGAAAATTTTTATTCTCTTCCTTCGGTCTTCATTTTTCCTGCTGTGCTTATTCCCTTTCTAAGAAACCTTGTTGGAGATGGTAAAACTTCAAATAAAAAATAAATAAATAAATTAGACAGGTCAACTAATTGTTGAATAAGATGCATTGTTGAGTCTACCTACAAGGCATTTCTTGAATAGATTTGTCACTACTGCCTTCAAAAATGTCTCTGTCCCTGTTTCTGGGGTGGGACATGTTCTATACAAAATGAGGAGATCGCCAAGGTTTTGCATTTTGGCTTGTCTAAATGCATTTGGCTGTTTAAACTGTAGTTTGGCTGTGTAAACCGTAACTTGTCATCTGGTACAAATTCACAAAACTGTATCTACATTTACACTTCCGTCCTCTCTTGATTTTGTGGTATCAATAAGGACCGTGTATAATCCATCACATTGGCTCTTATCGTTCCACTAATCCGAAGACAAAGTATGGCCAACAACTTTTAAAGGGTACCCAGGACAAGTCAAGAAGAGATGCTCACTAGAACATTAAGTACCACCCTGCTGCCCTGAAAGGAAAGTGCCCAATCTCTGTTACACTCTTTGCAAGGTATAACTCACTAAAAAAGTCAGGGTTTTAAGCTGTGGCTTTGTGAAGCTGTAATTTTTGGAACCCACAACTCTGGCCACCCTTGCCATCTACAGTGCAGAAATAAATCTTGCGGGGGGGGGTAATAATGCTATTAATGTGGGCCTTCACTCCCAGTGCTCCCAAACCCCTACCTCAATTCAGTATTCTAACTCCAAGTTCACAATGCCTTAATGCAGTGACAAGCAAACTCAGTTTTCTACTCCCTTTCATTTACAATAGTATTTCAGCCTCCGAGTTAGTGAATACCTAGCGAGGAGGTGGGTGGCACATCCTACCCAGTAGGCAAGAGAGTGAAGCCTCCTTGTAGGAATGCTTTAATGATATAATGGCAAATTTGCAGTTCACTTATGAATTTAGTTTGCTTTGTGGACATTAAGGGTATGTAGTTTTGTGCTTCACACTTGTGATAACAGATCCTTTGTCTTGGTAGACCAGACACCTCAAAGTCAGAAAAATGCAAACTCTCCCTACAGATCTTTTCATCTCTGTTATTTAAGGGTGTTTGGATTACCACGTTAGATTTAAGACTTTATTGACATTGATATTGTGTCCACACCAGTAGTTTCTGAGATTTCAAAATGGGGATACACTTTCAGTGGGTAGCCCTTCCTTTGGGGTTGGCAACTGCATCCACAGTGTTTATGTAGGTGGCTGTTTCTAGTTCTTGTGACACTTAGATTGAAGGGGGTTGATTGTCATTTTGATCTTTAATTCCTTCTGTAGACTCCGTTCACCCTATAGTCACCGAGGAAGAAGTCAGATCTGATCTGTACAGCAGAAAGCTTTTCGGAGAGCCATGTCAGAGCAGTGTTCCAGCAGAGATTTTGATTCAGGAAAGGATGCACGTGAACATATTTACTTCAGCAAATAGTGGGTCTGTACTCTTTGCTCAGTGCTACTAGAAACATTTTGGAAGACCATGTATCAGCCAGCATACTGACAGCGTGGTATGCCAGACTTTATTTTAGGAATTTCCAACATTATCTCAGACTATAGTCTTGTGACCCATAATGGGTAGTGTTGCATCCTTTAGCTCTGGAGCTACAGTGACTGGTGACCTGAGCTGAATTTCTGAATCTTTTCCCTGATGTAAACCTTTATGAACATTATCTCAGAAGTTTAGGGACTCGTAGCCTTTCATAGGTCAGGGGACATTCTCTGTGTAGAAGAATTACCACTTTAGTCTGAGATAGATGCTAGTGGTGTCAACGGCTGCCATAGCGTTCAAAGTGTTATTCCCAATGATCTTGCAGGTAAACATAAACACAGAAGTCTTGTAGTGTGTAAACCAGGACAGCACAGTGCTAAACAATGTGACACTGTCTGTGGTCTTTCATTTGGTGGTAGTGCATCTGCCCTTGGAAAAAAAAAAAAAGTTGTGCCAGCAGACAGCTTAAGTTGCATAATTATATAAACCACTGGAGGGGGGATCGGTCCCTAGATATTTTAAAGTTGAATGGGATTGTGGTTCTTAAGTAGAGTGCATCAGGTTTCCAACTTGGGAACTGGGTGATAGCATACCTCAGCAAGAACACAAAATGGTCTGTTGAATACGCTTTCATTTTTTTTTCTTCAATTTGAAATGTTCTAAAAGTTGAAAAAGCAAATGTTTAAATATTTTTGCTTTTTCTTCTTTCATGGAAATGACAAACTAGTTCTTTCAGCTTCCTCTCGGTGAGTGAGAGAGTAAGAGCTCCAGATATTGAACACCTTAGACTGTGTGTGTGATATATATAGGTTTACTACTGAAACTGCAAACGTGACTGTTGTCGACCGGCATGTGGTTGAAAGGCAGATGTTCATAGTGTTACACTGCTGCAGTCATTACACTTGGGTTATCCTGCCGTCAGGTGGTCCCGCAGTCGGCCAGAGTTCCAAAGTCTTGGTCCGGTGTCTGTTGCTGTCGCTTCTTCCCTGACGTCAGTGTGCCAGGGGTATATAAGATGCATCCGACGCCATTTTCTTCAGTCTTGCCGCGCAGTGCCCAAAGCAGAAGCAGTTCGCAAGTGCTGGTCGGCGGACTCCTGAGATTTTCGAAGTCTAATTTCAGATCCGAAGTCTTCAATAAAGCTAAGGACCCCATTGGGGAAACTTTTTTCTTGTCTCTGACCGATGTCAGAAAAAGTTAATTTTATTTCTTGTGGGAAGCAAATACCTCATAAGGACTTCCACTCTTACTGTATTCCATGCCTAGGCCCTGATCACAGCGTCACTAGTTGTCAGTTTTGTGCTAGATTTAACAAACTCACTATAAAAAGACGTTTTGATTTTGCTTTGCACCACTTTGGCCGAAGGTTCAATTATACTATGCCGTCGGATCAACTGACAACCTCAATACCAAAAAAACGCAAAGACGAGGATAAAGACCGGCATCCGAGGTCCAAAACCGAAGATGAAACCTCTTCTAGGCCAGTCGCCGGTTCTCAGTGATGTGCTTTCGCAGCCCCTGACACCCGCTACCTCGGAGCCACAGGCCATTTCCGACTCCCACGTGGAGACAACTAAGCCTCTGGAAACTCAAGGTATTGGGCTACGGAAACTAATCCCTCAGATGGGTCCGGAGCCGCTGAGCAGGCATAGCCTTCTGAGGGTGTTTTCAGACCTTCACAACTTACCATTAAAACGACAGCCAAGACAAAGGTACCATTAAAGACAAAAAAACAAGTACAGCATTCTCCTGGACAGTCCTCCATGCCTAAGAAACAGATGCTTAAAATGGTTGAAGACCTCATTACTCTAATCAGGGGTTCCCATCCCCCTCCTGAGAAAAGGCCTAGGCAGGAATACAGACTGATTCCTCTGGTCAGGTTTCCATTTCCTCTGATTCCTCTTCAGACCAAGGATACTCTGTACCCCCCTATGAGGACTCTGATGCTGAAGAATCTATCCGTTCAGCCTCTCCTCCTGAGGATTATTCTTTTGGGGAAACTTTACATACAATGAGGGAGCATTTCCATTGGGAAAGTCAGGATTACTCAGAATCCAAGAAAAGGCTCAAGGATTTCCTTTTATTGCCTCAGCACAGGCCCCTGGCTATTCCGCCTGTGCCTAGATATTGTGGATGATGTGTGTTCTCTGAATCCAACTTATCTCCTGATTCTTTGCCCCCTGCTCCAGCCAAACCAGATGGGTATTAGAGTCCCTGACTCTCACAAGTTTCTATACAAAAGCCCTTGATCCAGAAGCTATTTCCCAGGGTCCAAAAGGGGTCAAGGCTTCCATTGCAAAAAATCCAGTACCCTCTGACAGAGATTCCAGAGCTTTGGATAGATGGGGGAAGAAAGTATACACTTCTGCAACTTTAGCAGTAAGAGCTTTAAATTGCCAGTTCCACATGCTTAAGTACCAACAATATTTAATGGCTCAGTTAAAACAGAAAATGCTTGCAAGCTCAGAAGCTCCTGATTGTAAAGAAATGTAGGATTTATTACATGCAGTTGAACAGGTGGGAAAACATACTCTGCAATGTGGTTTTGATTCTTTAGAGGCCTCCTGTAGAGCCGCAGTTACAGGTTCTGCGATTCGAAGACATGCTTGGTTAAAAGAACAGAGTTTACCTGATCATGTTAAGGCAAAGCTATTGGATGCTCCTTTACAGCATGATACCTTGTTTGGTGTTAAGGCAGAAGAGGTGTTAAAGAAAATGGAGGATAAAGCTAAATCTATGCAAACAGTCAAGGATTTCTTACAGGTACAGCCACCTCGGTTTAGCAGAAATTGGCCAACAAAGAATTGGTCCTTTCCAGTGTCAGACAGGCCACACAGAGAGGCAGATACAGACGCCCAAGAGGCAGATCTCAACCCCAAGGCTTAAACAGATGACAGTGGGGCACCTCAACCCCAAAAGGAGGTAAGAGGACAAGTCTCAACCTAACAGGAAACAGTCACAATGACTTTCCCCTTGGTACACCAAGCACGTCCCTTTTGGAAGCTCCCTTAGGGGGAAAACTAGCACTTTTTTCTCAAAACTGGCAAACAATCACCCAAGACAAATGGGTTCTGAATATTGTGTCTCAAGGTTCTCTAGGGTACACAGTAAACGAAAAGAAGTCAAAACTAGTTCCCTCGCAACAGATTATATTTCTGGGTGCCAGCTTAAGTACAACGGCCCAGATGGCTTACCTCACGCCAGACAAACAAGTTCAACTAACTCAATATTTTCAATTACTGGCAAAAAGTCCCATCTCCCTGCAAGGAAAAATTCTGCAGGCCCTGGGATTCATGGCATCCTGCATACTACTAATACCATATGCCAGGCTGCATATGAGGAAATTACAATGGTACCTAAAAAGTGTTTGGACTCAACACTCTCACAGTTTAGAAGCAGTAATACCAATGATTCCCTGCCTACAACAGGAGTTTCGATGGTGGGCACAGGCATGTCACCTAAACAAGGGTCAGCCTTTTACCCAACCCACAGCCAGGCAAACTCTTAACAGATGCTTCGGATTACGCCTGGGGAGCACACATGGCAGGAAATTGCATTCAGGGCAAGTGGACCACAGACCAAATGCATCTTCACATCAATCAAAAAGAGATGTTGGCTGTTCAAAATGCCCTAACAGCTTTCAAGGACCTTCTGCATCCAGGACAATTATTACTAAAGACAGAGACAACACCAAAGTAATGTGGTACATAAACAAGCAAGGGGGCACTCATTCTTATCCCCTATGCAGGCAAGCCATGACCTTGTGGAAAACGGCTCTAA
The DNA here is from genome assembly GCF_019279795.1 of Protopterus annectens. NCBI lineage: Eukaryota > Metazoa > Chordata > Ceratodontiformes > Protopteridae > Protopterus > Protopterus annectens. The sequence goes on from NC_056748.1 coordinate 360,576,092, forward strand.
CGTATCAAGTTCACCTGCAAGCACAATTCCTGCCAGGAAAGAAATACTCTGGGAGACTATCCAAGCAGAAATATCATGGGCCCTCATGAATGTAAATTGAATCCACAAATCTTAAGCATGGTAATGCAAAAATGGGGATGCCCAGACATAGATCTTTTTGCCTCCCCACTGAATTGCCAACTACAAAAATTCTGCACAAGGACTTGTCACAAACAAGCATGAAAAGTGGATGCTCTTTTGTTCAGCTGGAAAAACCTAAAAGTTTATGCCTTCCCACCACTGCCTCTCCTTTCAAAGGTACTCCTAAAAGCCAGACAAGAAAAACCACAGATGATCCTGATTGCACCAGACTGGCCACGCCAGCACTGGTACCCTATCTTAAGGAACTTGGCTCAAGACCCACCATGGATTTTGCCTCAAATTCCACACCTTCTGATGCAACAAAACAGTCAGATCCTGCACGGTCAGCTCAAAACCCTAAACCTGGCTGCATGGCAGGTACATTAGTCAAACAGGCAACACCTCTCTCTAAAGCTGTTATGGATGTCATTTTGGAGGCCAGGAGGCCTAGCACCAGGAAAGCTTACTCAGAAAAATGGAAGAGATTCTGCGCCTGGAACCAGGCTCAAAGCCTTGACCCTCTTGTTCCAAACATTCCTCAGATTTTACAATACTTAACTGAGATGCTGGACAGAGGCCTATCCTTCTCATCAATTAAGATCCAAGCCTCTGCCATTTCAGCACATTACAACATGGATCCTCCTTTATTCTCTCATCCCTTGCTAAAGCAGTACCTCAGAGGGGCTAAAAACATAAGACCGCCCCGGAGAGCACCAACAGTAACTTGGGGCCTCAATTTCGTTTTGGAAAAACTGACCCTACCACCTTTTGAGCCAGCCAATACAGCAGATCTAAAATTTTTATCATGGGAAACAGCTCTGCTCCTGGCAGTAACTTCAGCACGAAGAGTATCAGAACTACAGGCATTAATGGCAGTGGAACCTTTTGTAAGTTTTCATCAGGACAGAGTTTCCTTAAGGACAAACCCTACCTTTATGCCAAAGGTGATATCTAGTGTGGCTCTTAACCAAACCATCCATTTTGCCAACCTTTTATCCAAACACCCAGAATAAAGGGGAGAAACTTCTGCATTCTTTGGACATACACAGGCAGCTACGCTTCTACTTGGACAAAATAAAAGCTTTCAGGAAAACTGAGCAACTGTTTGTAGCATATGTTGCAGGATCACAGGGCAAGGCTATCTCTATATCCAAATCGATAGGACACTGTATTCGTTACTGCTACGCACAGCATGGAAAATCAGTCCCAAATAACATTAGGCCACATTCCACTAGGGCAACAGCCACTTCAACGGCCTTTGTCAGAGGAGTACC